>NW_027411866.1:243506801-243525419 GCF_047663935.1 Musca autumnalis | reverse complement strand
TTTTTAGAGTATTTTTTCAAGCCACAGCACAGTCGTGGATTTTTTAAAGAATATTTTTCAAGTCACAGCAGAGTCGTGGATTTTTAAAGAATTTTTTCACGAGCCACAGCAGAGTCGTGGATTTTTAAAAGAATATTTTTTCAAGCCACAGCAGAGTCGTGGTTTTTTAAAGAATATTTTTTCAAGCCACAGCAGTGTCGTGGATTTTTAAAGAATATTTTTTCACGAGCCACAGCAGAGTCGTGGATTTTTTAAAGAATTATTTTTTCCGAGCCACAGCAGAGTCGTGGATTTTTTAAAGAATATTTTTCAAGCCACAGCAGAGGTCCGTGGATTTTTTATAGAATATTTTTTCAAGCCACAGCAGAGTCGTGGATTTTTAAAGAATATTTTTTCAAGCCACAGCAGAGTCGTGGATTTTTTAAAGAATATTTTTTCAAGCCACAGCAGAGTCGTGGATTTTTAAAGAATATTTTTTCAAGCCACAGCAGAGTCGTGGATTTTTTAAAGAATATTTTTTCAAGCCACAGCAGAGTCGTGGATTTTTAAAGAATATTTTTTCAAGCCACAGGCAGAGTCGTGGATTTTTAAAGAATATTTTTTCAAGCCACAGCAGAGTCGTGGATTTTTTAAAGAATATTTTTTCAAGCCACAGCAGAGTCGTGGATTTTTTAAAGAATATTTTTTCAAGCCACAGCAGAGTCGTGGATTTTTTAAAGAATATTTTTTCAAGCCACAGCAGAGTCGTGGATTTTTTAAAGAATATTTTTTCAAGCCACAGCAGAGTCGTGGATTTTTTAAAGAATATTTTTTCAAGCCACAGCAGAGTCGTGGATTTTTTAAAGAATATTTTTTCAAGCCACAGCAGAGTCGTGGATTTTTTAAAGAATATTTTTTCAAGCCACAGCAGAGTCGTGGATTTTTAAAGAATATTTTTTCAAGCCACAGCAGAGTCGTGGATTTTTTA
Organism: Musca autumnalis; assembly: GCF_047663935.1. Taxonomy (NCBI): domain Eukaryota; kingdom Metazoa; phylum Arthropoda; class Insecta; order Diptera; family Muscidae; genus Musca; species Musca autumnalis. The sequence goes on along the minus strand of NW_027411866.1, from coordinate 243,524,452 downwards.
AAGAATATTTTTTCAAGCCACAGCAGAGTCGTGGATTTTTTAAAGAATATTTTTTCAAGCCACAGCAGAGTCGTGGATTTTTTTAAGAATATTTTTTCAAGCCACAGCAGAGTCGTGGATTTTTTAAAGAATATTTTTTCAAGCCACAGCAGAGTCGTGGATTTTTTAAAGAATATTTTTTCAAGCCACAGCAGAGTCGTGGATTTTTTAAAGAATATTTTTTCAAGCCACAGCAGAGTCGTGGATTTTTTAAAGAATATTTTTTCAAGCCACAGCAGAGTCGTGGATTTTTTAAAGAATATTTTTTCAAGCCACAGCAGAGTCGTGGATTTTTTAAAGAATATTTTTTCAAGCCACAGCAGAGTCGTGGATTTTTTAAAGAATATTTTTTCAAGCCACAGCAGAGTCGTGGATTTTTTAAAGAATATTTTTTCAAGCCACAGCAGAGTCGTGGATTTTTTAAAGAATTTTTTTCAAGCCACAGCAGAGTCGTGGATTTTTAAAGAATATTTTTCAAGCACAGCAGAGTCGTGGATTTTTTAAAGAATATTTTTCAAGCCACAGCAGAGTCGTGGATTTTTTAAAGATTTTTTTCAAGCCACAGCAGAGTCGTGGATTTTTTAAAGAATATTTTTTCAAGCCACAGCAGAGTCGTGGATTTTTTAAAGAATATTTTTTCAAGCCACAGCAGAGTCGTGGATTTTTAAAGAATATTTTTTCAAGCCACAGCAGAGTCGTGGATTTTTTAAAGAATATTTTTTCAAGCCACAGCAGAGTCGTGGATTTTTTAAAGAATATTTTTCAAGCCACAGCAGAGTCGTGGATTTTTTAAAGAATATTTTTTCAAGCCACAGCAGAGTCGTGGATTTTTTAAAGAATATTTTTTCAAGCCACAGCAGAGTCGTGGATTTTTTAAAGAATATTTTTTCAAGCCACAGCAGAGTCGTGGATTTTTTAAAGAATATTTTTTCAAGCCACAGCAGAGTCGTGGATTTTTAAAGAATATTTTTTCAAGCCACAGCAGAGTCGTGGATTTTTTAAAGAATATTTTTTCAAGCCACAGCAGAGTCGTGGATTTTTAAAGAATATTTTTTCAAGCCACAGCAGAGTCGTGGATTTTTTAAAGAATATTTTTTCAAGCCACAGCAGAGTCGTGGATTTTTTAAAGAATATTTTTTCAAGCCACAGCAGAGTCGTGGATTTTTTATAGAATATTTTTTCAAGCCACAGCAGAGTCGTGGATTTTTTAAAGAATATTTTTTCAAGCCACAGCAGAGTCGTGGATTTTTTAAAGAATATTTTTTCAAGCCACAGCAGAGTCGTGGATTTTTTAAAGAATATTTTTTCAAGCCCACAGCAGAGTCGTGGATTTTTTAAAGAATATTTTTTCAAGCCACAGCAGAGTCGTGGATTTTTTAAAGAATATTTTTTCAAGCCACAGCAGAGTCGTGGATTTTTTAAAGAATATTTTTTCAAGCCACAGCAGAGTCGTGGATTTTTTAAAGAATATTTTTTCAAGCCACAGCAGAGTCGTGGATTTTTTAAAGAATATTTTTTCAAGCCACAGCAGAGTCGTGGATTTTTTAAAGAATATTTTTTCAAGCCACAGCAGAGTCGTGGATTTTTTAAAGAATATTTTTTCAAGCCACAGCAGAGTCGTGGATTTTTTAAAGAATATTTTTTCAAGCCACAGCAGAGTCGTGGATTTTTTAAAAGAATATTTTTTCAAGCCACAGCAGAGTCGTGGATTTTTTAAAGAATATTTTTTCAAGCCACAGCAGAGTCTTGGATTTTTTAAAGAATATTTTTTCAAGCCACAGCAGAGTCGTGGATTTTTTTAAAGAATATTTTTTCAAGCCACAGCAGAGTCGTGGATTTTTTAAAGAATATTTTTTCAAGCCACAGCAGAGTCGTGGATTTTTTAAAGAATATTTTTTCAAGCCACAGCAGAGTCGTGGATTTTTTAAAGAATATTTTTTCAAGCCACAGCAGAGTCGTGGATTTTTTAAAGAATATTTTTTCAAGCCACAGCAGAGTCGTGGATTTTTTAAAGAATATTTTTTCAAGCCACAGCAGAGTCGTGGATTTTTTAAAGAATATTTTTTCAAGCCACAGCAGAGTCGTGATTTTTTAAAGAATATTTTTTCAAGCCACAGCAGAGTCGTGGATTTTTTAAAGAATATTTTTTCAAGCCACAGCAGAGTCGTGGATTTTTAAAGAATATTTTTTCAAGCCACAGCAGAGTCGTGGATTTTTTAAAGAATATTTTTTCAAGCCACAGCAGAGTCGTGGATTTTTTAAAGAATATTTTTTCAAGCCACAGCAGAGTCGTGGATTTTTTAAAGAATATTTTTTCAAGCCACAGCAGAGTCGTGGATTTTTTAAAGAATATTTTTTCAAGCCACAGCAGAGTCGTGGATTTTTTAAAGAATATTTTTTCAAGCCACAGCAGAGTCGTGGATTTTTTAAAGAATATTTTTTCAAGCCACAGCAGAGTCGTGGATTTTTTAAAGAATATTTTTTCAAGCCACAGCAGAGTCGTGGATTTTTTAAAGAATATTTTTTCAAGCCACAGCAGAGTCGTGGATTTTTTAAGAATATTTTTTCAAGCCACAGCAGAGTCGTGGATTTTTTAAAGAATATTTTTCAAGCCACAGCAGAGTCGTGGATTTTTTAAAGAATATTTTTTCAAGCCACAGCAGAGTCGTGGATTTTTTAAAGAATATTTTTTCAAGCCACAGCAGAGTCGTGGATTTTTTAAAGAATATTTTTTCAAGCCACAGCAGAGTCGTGGATTTTTTAAAGAATATTTTTTCAAGCCACAGCAGAGTCGTGGATTTTTTAAAGAATATTTTTTCAAGCCACAGCAGAGTCGTGGATTTTTTAAAGAATATTTTTTCAAGCCACAGCAGAGTCGTGGATTTTTTAAAGAATATTTTTTCAAGCCACAGCAGAGTCGTGGATTTTTTAAAGAATATTTTTTCAAGCCACAGCAGAGTCGTGGATTTTTTAAAGAATATTTTTTCAAGCCACAGCAGAGTCGTGGATTTTTTAAAGAATATTTTTTCAAGCCACAGCAGAGTCGTGGATTTTTTAAAGAATATTTTTTCAAGCCACAGCAGAGTCGTGGATTTTTTAAAGAATATTTTTCAAGCCACAGCAGAGTCGTGGATTTTTTAAAGAATATTTTTTCAAGCCACAGCAGAGTCGTGGATTTTTTTAAAGAATATTTTTTCAAGCCACAGCAGAGTCGTGGATTTTTAAAGAATATTTTTTCAAGCCACAGCAGAGTCGTGGATTTTTTAAAGAATATTTTTTCAAGCCACAGCAGAGTCGTGGATTTTTTAAAGAATATTTTTCAAGCCACAGCAGAGTCGTGGATTTTTTAAAGAATATTTTTTCAAGCCACAGCAGAGTCGTGGATTTTTTAAAGAATATTTTTTCAAGCCACAGCAGAGTCGTGGATTTTTTAAAGAATATTTTTTCAAGCCACAGCAGAGTCGTGGATTTTTTATAGAATATTTTTTCAAGCCACAGCAGAGTCGTGGATTTTTTAAAGAATATTTTTTCAAGCCACAGCAGAGTCGTGGATTTTTTAAAGAATATTTTTTCAAGCCACAGCAGAGTCGTGGATTTTTTAAAGAATATTTTTTCAAGCCACAGCAGAGTCGTGGATTTTTTAAAGAATATTTTTTCAAGCCACAGCAGAGTCGTGGATTTTTTAAAGAATATTTTTTCAAGCCACAGCAGAGTCGTGGATTTTTAAAGAATATTTTTTCAAGCCACAGCAGAGTCGTGGATTTTTTAAAGAATATTTTTTCAAGCCACAGCAGAGTCGTGGATTTTTTAAAGAATATATTTTCAAGCCACAGCAGAGTCGTGGATTTTTTAAAGAATATTTTTTCAAGCCACAGCAGAGTCGTGGATTTTTTAAAGAATATTTTTTCAAGCCACAGCAGAGTCGTGGATTTTTTATAGAATATTTTTTCAAGCCACAGCAGAGTCGTGGATTTTTTAAAGAATATTTTTTCAAGCCACAGCAGAGTCGTGGATTTTTTAAAGAATATTTTTCAAGCCACAGCAGAGTCGTGGATTTTTTAAAGAATATTTTTTCAAGCCACAGCAGAGTCGTGGATTTTTTAAAGAATATTTTTTCAAGCCACAGCAGAGTCGTGGATTTTTTAAAGAATATTTTTTCAAGCCACAGCAGAGTCGTGGATTTTTTAAAGAATATTTTTTCAAGCCACAGCAGAGTCGTGGATTTTTTAAAGAATATTTTTTCAAGCCACAGCAGAGTCGTAGATTTTTAAAGAATATTTTTTCAAGCCACAGCAGAGTCGTGGATTTTTTAAAGAATATTTTTTCAAGCCACAGCAGAGTCGTGGATTTTTTATAGAATATTTTTCAAGCCACAGCAGAGTCGTGGATTTTTTATAGAATATTTTTTCAAGCCACAGCAGAGTCGTGGATTTTTTATAGAATATTTTTTCAAGCCACAGCAGAGTCGTGGATTTTTTATAGAATATTTTTTCAAGCCACAGCAGAGTCGTGGATTTTTTAAAGAATATTTTTTCAAGCCACAGCAGAGTCGAGGATTTTTTAAAGAATATTTTTTCAAGCCACAGCAGAGTCGTGGATTTTTTAAAGAATATTTTTCAAGCCACAGCAGAGTCGTGGATTTTTTAAAGAATATTTTTTCAAGCCACAGCAGAGTCGTGGATTTTTTAAAGAATATTTTTTCAAGCCACAGCAGAGTCGTGGATTTTTTAAAGAATATTTTTTCAAGCCACAGCAGAGTCGTGGATTTTTTAAAGAATATTTTTTCAAGCCACAGCAGAGTCGTGGATTTTTTATAGAATATTTTTTCAAGCCACAGCAGAGTCGTGGATTTTTTATAGAATATTTTTTCAAGCCACAGCAGAGTCGTGGATTTTTTATAGAATATTTTTTCAAGCCACAGCAGAGTCGTGGATTTTTTAAAGAATATTTTTTCAAGCCACAGCAGAGTCGTGGATTTTTTAAAGAATATTTTTTCAAGCCACAGCAGAGTCGTGGATTTTTTAAAGAATATTTTTTCAAGCCACAGCAGAGTCGTGGATTTTTTAAAGAATATTTTTTCAAGCCACAGCAGAGTCGTGGATTTTTTAAAGAATATTTTTTCAAGCCACAGCAGAGTCGTGGATTTTTTATAGAATATTTTTTCAAGCCACAGCAGAGTCGTGGATTTTTTAAAGAATATTTTTTCAAGCCACAGCAGAGTCGTGGATTTTTTATAGAATATTTTTTCAAGCCACAGCAGAGTCGTGGATTTTTTATAGAATATTTTTTCAAGCCACAGCAGAGTCGTGGATTTTTTAAAGAATATTTTTTCAAGCCACAGCAGAGTCGTGGATTTTTTAAAGAATATTTTTTCAAGCCACAGCAGAGTCGTGGATTTTTTAAAGAATATTTTTTCAAGCCACAGCAGAGTCGTGGATTTTTTAAAGAATATTTTTTCAAGCCACAGCAGAGTCGTGGATTTTTTAAAGAATATTTTTTCAAGCCACAGCAGAGTCGTGGATTTTTTAAAGAATATTTTTCAAGCCACAGCAGAGTCGTGGATTTTTAAAGAATATTTTTTCAAGCCACAGCAGAGTCGTGGATTTTTTAAAGAATATTTTTTCAAGCCACAGCAGAGTCGTGGATTTTTTATAGAATATTTTTTCAAGCCACAGCAGAGTCGTGGATTTTTTAAAGAATATTTTTTCAAGCCACAGCAGAGTCGTGGATTTTTAAAGAATATTTTTTCAAGCCACAGCAGAGTCGTGGATTTTTTAAAGAATATTTTTTCAAGCCACAGCAGAGTCGTGGATTTTTTAAAGAATATTTTTTCAAGCCACAGCAGAGTCGTGGATTTTTTAAAGAATATTTTTTCACAGCAGAGTCGTGGATTTTTTAAAGAATATTTTTTCAAGCCACAGCAGAGTCGTGGATTTTTTAAAGAATATTTTTTCACAGCAGAGTCGTGGATTTTTTAAAGAATATTTTTTCACAGCAGAGTCGTGGATTTTTTAAAGAATATTTTTTCAAGCCACAGCAGAGTCGTGGATTTTTTAAAGAATTTTTTTCAAGCCACAGCGGAGTCGGGGTTTTTTAAAGAATATTTTTTTAAGCCACAGCAGAGTCGTGGATTTTTTAAAGAATAATTTTTCAAGCCACAGCAGGGTCGTGGATTTTTTACAAAATATTTTTTCATACACAGCAGAGTCGTGGATTTTTTAAAGAATATTTTTTCAAGCCACAGCAGAGTCGTGGATTTTTTAAAGAATATTTTTTCAAGCCACAGCAGAGTCTTGGATTTTTTAAAGAATATTTTTTCAAGCCACAGCAGAGTCGTGGATTTTTTAAAGAATATTTTTCAAGCCACAGCAGAGTCGTGGATTTTTTAAAGAATATTTTTTCAAGCCACAGCAGAGTCGTGGATTTTTTAAAGAATATTTTTTCAAGCCACAGCAGAGTCGTGGATTTTTTAAAGAATATTTTTTCAAGCCACAGCAGAGTCGTGGATTTTTTAAAGAATATTTTTTCAAGCCACAGCAGAGTCGTGGATTTTTTAAAGAATATTTTTTCAAGCCACAGCAGAGTCGTGGATTTTTTAAAGAATATTTTTTCAAGCCACAGCAGAGTCGTGGATTTTTTAAAGAATATTTTTTCAAGCCACAGCAGAGTCGTGGATTTTTTATAGAATATTTTTTCAAGCCACAGCAGAGTCGTGGATTTTTTAAAGAATATTTTTTCAAGCCACAGCAGAGTCGTGGATTTTTTAAAGAATATTTTTTCAAGCCACAGCAGAGTCGTGGATTTTTTATAGAATATTTTTTCAAGCCACAGCAGAGTCGTGGATTTTTTATAGAATATTTTTTCAAGCCACAGCAGAGTCGTGGATTTTTTAAAGAATATTTTTCAAGCCACAGCAGAGTCGTGGATTTTTTAAAGAATATTTTTTCAAGCCACAGCAGAGTCGTGGATTTTTTAAAGAATATTTTTTCAAGCCACAGCAGAGTCGTGGATTTTTTAAAGAATATTTTTTCAAGCCACAGCAGAGTCGTGGATTTTTTAAAGAATATTTTTTCAAGCCACAGCAGAGTCGTGGATTTTTTAAAGAATATTTTTTCAAGCCACAGCAGAGTCGTGGATTTTTTAAAGAATATTTTTTCAAGCCACAGCAGAGTCGTGGATTTTTTAAAGAATATTTTTTCAAGCCACAGCAGAGTCGTGGATTTTTTAAAGAATATTTTTTCAAGCCACAGCAGAGTCGTGGATTTTTTAAAGAATATTTTTTCAAGCCACAGCAGAGTCGTGGATTTTTAATAGAATATTTTTTCAAGCCACAGCAGAGTCGTGGATTTTTTAAAGAATATTTTTTCAAGCCACAGCAGAGTCGTGGATTTTTTTAAAGAATATTTTTTCAAGCCACAGCAGAGTCGTGGATTTTTTAAAGAATATTTTTTCAAGCCACAGCAGAGTCGTGGATTTTTTAAAGAATATTTTTTCAAGCCACAGCAGAGTCGTGGATTTTTTAAAGAATATTTTTTCAAGCCACAGCAGAGTCGTGGATTTTTTATAGAATATTTTTTCAAGCCACAGCAGAGTCGTGGATTTTTTAAAGAATATTTTTTCAAGCCACAGCAGAGTCGTGGATTTTTTAAAGAATATTTTTCAAGCCACAGCAGAGTCGTGGATTTTTTAAAGAATATTTTTTCAAGCCACAGCAGAGTCGTGGATTTTTTAAAGAATATTTTTTCAAGCCACAGCAGAGTCGTGGATTTTTTATAGAATATTTTTTCAAGCCACAGCAGAGTCGTGGATTTTTTTAAAGAATATTTTTTCAAGCCACAGCAGAGTCGTGGATTTTTTAAAGAATATTTTTTCAAGCCACAGCAGAGTCGTGGATTTTTTAAAGAATATTTTTTCAAGCCACAGCAGAGTCGTGGATTTTTTAAAGAATATTTTTTCAAGCCACAGCAGAGTCGTGGATTTTTTAAAGAATATTTTTTCAAGCCACAGCAGAGTCGTGGATTTTTTAAAGAATATTTTTTCAAGCCACAGCAGAGTCGTGGATTTTTTAAAGAATATTTTTTCAAGCCACAGCAGAGTCGTGGGATTTTTAAAGAATATTTTTTCAAGCCACAGCAGAGTCGTGGATTTTTTAAAGAATATTTTTTCAAGCCACAGCAGAGTCGTGGATTTTTTAAAGAATATTTTTTCAAGCCACAGCAGAGTCGTGGATTTTTTAAAGAATATTTTTTCAAGCCACAGCAGAGTCGTGGATTTTTTAAAGAATATTTTTTCAAGCCACAGCAGAGTCGTGGATTTTTTAAAGAATATTTTTTCAAGCCACAGCAGAGTCGTGGATTTTTTAAAGAATATTTTTTCAAGCCACAGCAGAGTCGTGGATTTTTTAAAGAATATTTTTTCAAGCCACAGCAGAGTCGTGGATTTTTTAAAGAATATTTTTTCAAGCCACAGCAGAGTCGTGGATTTTTTAAAGAATATTTTTTCAAGCCACAGCAGAGTCGTGGATTTTTTAAAGAATATTTTTTCAAGCCACAGCAGAGTCGTGGATTTTTTAAAGAATATTTTTTCAAGCCACAGCAGAGTCGTGGATTTTTTAAAGAATATTTTTTCAAGCCACAGCAGAGTCGTGGATTTTTTAAAGAATATTTTTTCAAGCCACAGCAGAGTCGTGGATTTTTTAAAGAATATTTTTTCAAGCCACAGCAGAGTCGTGGATTTTTTAAAGAATATTTTTTCAAGCCACAGCAGAGTCGTGGATTTTTTATAGAATATTTTTTCAAGCCACAGCAGAGTCGTGGATTTTTATAGAATATTTTTTCAAGCCACAGCAGAGTCGTGGATTTTTTAAAGAATATTTTTTCAAGCCACAGCAGAGTCGTGGATTTTTTAAAGAATATTTTTTCAAGCCACAGCAGAGTCGTGGATTTTTTAAAGAATATTTTTTCAAGCCACAGCAGAGTCGTGGATTTTTTAAAGAATATTTTTTCAAGCCACAGCAGAGTCGTGGATTTTTTAAAGAATATTTTTTCAAGCCACAGCAGAGTCGTGGATTTTTTAAAGAATATTTTTTCAAGCCACAGCAGAGTCGTGGATTTTTTAAAGAATATTTTTTCAAGCCACAGCAGAGTCGTGGATTTTTTAAAGAATATTTTTTCAAGCCACAGCAGAGTCGTGGATTTTTTATAGAATATTTTTTCAAGCCACAGCAGAGTCGTGGATTTTTTAAAGAATATTTTTTCAAGCCACAGCAGAGTCGTGGATTTTTTAAAGAATATTTTTTCAAGCCACAGCGGAGTCGTGGATTTTTTATAGAATATTTTTTCAAGCCACAGCAGAGTCGTGGATTTTTTAAAGAATATATTTTCAAGCCACAGCAGAGTCGTGGATTTTTTAAAGAATATTTTTCAAGCCACAGCAGAGTCGTGGATTTTTTAAAGAATATTTTTTCAAGCCACAGCAGAGTCGTGGATTTTTTAAAGAATATTTTTTCAAGCCACAGCAGAGTCGTAGATTTTTTAAAGAATATTTTTTCAAGCCACAGCAGAGTCGTGGATTTTTTAAAGAATATTTTTTCAAGCCACAGCAGAGTCGTGGATTTTTTTATAGAATATTTTTTCAAGCCACAGCAGAGTCGTGGATTTTTTAAAGAATATTTTTTCAAGCCACAGCAGAGTCGTGGATTTTTTATAGAATATTTTTTCAAGCCACAGCAGAGTCGTGGATTTTTAATAGAATATTTTTTCAAGCCACAGCAGAGTCGTGGATTTTTTAAAGAATATTTTTTCAAGCCACAGCAGAGTCGTGGATTTTTTAAAGAATATTTTTTCAACCCACAGCAGAGTCGTGGATTTTTTAAAGAATATTTTTTTCAAGCCACAGCAGAGTCGTGGATTTTTTAAAGAATATTTTTTCACAGCAGAGTCGTGGATTTTTTAAAGAATATTTTTTCAAGCCACAGCAGAGTCGTGGATTTTTTAAAGAATATTTTTTCAAGCCACAGCAGAGTCGTGGATTTTTTAAAGAATATTTTTTCAAGCCACAGCAGAGTCGTGGATTTGTTAAAGAATATTTTTTCAAGCCACAGCAGAGTCGTGGATTTTTTAAAGAATATTTTTCAAGCCACAGCAGAGTCGTGGATTTTTTATAGAATATTTTTTCAAGCCACAGCAGAGTCGTGGATTTTTTAAAGAATATTTTTTCAAGCCACAGCAGAGTCGTGGATTTTTTAAAGAATATTTTTTCAAGCCACAGCAGAGTCGTGGATTTTTTAAAGAATATTTTTTCACAGCAGAGTCGTGGATTTTTTAAAGAATATTTTTTCAAGCCACAGCAGAGTCGTGGATTTTTTAAAGAATATTTTTTCAAGCCACAGCAGAGTCGTGGATTTTTTAAAGAATATTTTTTCACAGCAGAGTCGTGGATTTTTTAAAGAATATTTTTTCAAGCCACAGCAGAGTCGTGGATTTTTTAAAGAATTTTTTCAAGCCACAGCGGAGTCGGGGTTTTTTAAAGAATATTTTTTTAAGCCACAGCAGAGTCGTGGATTTTTTAAAGAATAATTTTTCAAGCCACAGCAGGGTCGTGGATTTTTTACAAAATATTTTTTCATACACAGCAGAGTCGTGGATTTTTTAAAGAATATTTTTTCAAGCCACAGCAGAGTCGTGGATTTTTTAAAGAATATTTTTTCAAGCCACAGCAGAGTCTTGGATTTTTTAAAGAATATTTTTTCAAGCCACAGCAGAGTCGTGGATTTTTTAAAGAATATTTTTCAAGCCACAGCAGAGTCGTGGATTTTTTAAAGAATATTTTTTCAAGCCACAGCAGAGTCGTGGATTTTTTAAAGAATATTTTTTCAAGCCACAGCAGAGTCGTGGATTTTTTAAAGAATATTTTTCAAGCCACAGCAGAGTCGTGGATTTTTTAAAGAATATTTTTTCAAGCCACAGCAGAGTCGTGGATTTTTTAAAGAATATTTTTTCAAGCCACAGCAGAGTCGTGGATTTTTTAAAGAATATTTTTTCAAGCACAGCAGAGTCGTGGATTTTTTAAAGAATATTTTTTCAAGCCACAGCAGAGTCGTGGATTTTTTATAGAATATTTTTTCAAGCCACAGCAGAGTCGTGGATTTTTTAAAGAATATTTTTCAAGCCACAGCAGAGTCGTGGATTTTTTAAAGAATATTTTTTCAAGCCACAGCAGAGTCGTGGATTTTTTAAAGAATATTTTTTCAAGCCACAGCAGAGTCGTGGATTTTTTAAAGAATATTTTTTCAAGCCACAGCAGAGTCGTGGATTTTTTATAGAATATTTTTTCAAGCCACAGCAGAGTCGTGGATTTTTTAAAGAATATTTTTTCAAGCCACAGCAGAGTCGTGGATTTTTTAAAGAATATTTTTTCAAGCCACAGCAGAGTCGTGGATTTTTTAAAGAATATTTTTTCAAGCCACAGCAGAGTCGTGGATTTTTTAAAGAATATTTTTTCAAGCCACAGCAGATTCGTGGATTTTTTAAAGAATATTTTTTCAAGCCACAGCAGAGTCGTGGATTTTTTAAAGAATATTTTTTCAAGCCACAGCAGAGTCGTGGATTTTTTAAAGAATATTTTTTCAAGCCACAGCAGAGTCGTGGATTTTTTAAAGAATATTTTTTCAAGCCACAGCAGAGTCGTGGATTTTTTAAAGAATATTTTTTCAAGCCACAGCAGAGTCGTGGATTTTTTATAGAATATTTTTTCAAGCCACAGCAGAGTCGTGGATTTTTTATAGAATATTTTTTCAAGCCACAGCAGAGTCGTGGATTTTTTAAAGAATATTTTTTCAAGCCACAGCAGAGTCGTGGATTTTTTAAAGAATATTTTTTCAAGCCACAGCAGAGTCGTGGATTTTTTAAAGAATATTTTTTCAAGCCACAGCAGAGTCGTGGATTTTTAAAGAATATTTTTTCAAGCCACAGCAGAGTCGTGGATTTTTTAAAGAATATTTTTTCAAGCCACAGCAGAGTCGTGGATTTTTTATAGAATATTTTTTCAAGCCACAGCAGAGTCGTGGATTTTTTATAGAATATTTTTTCAAGCCACAGCAGAGTCGTGGATTTTTTAAAGAATATTTTTTCAAGCCACAGCAGAGTCGTGGATTTTTTAAAGAATATTTTTTCAAGCCACAGCAGAGTCGTGGATTTTTTAAAGAATATTTTTTCAAGCCACAGCAGAGTCGTGGATTTTTTAAAGAATATTTTTTCAAGCCACAGCAGAGTCGTGGATTTTTTATAGAATATTTTTTCAAGCCACAGCAGAGTCGTGGATTTTTTATAGAATATTTTTTCAAGCCACAGCAGAGTCGTGGATTTTTTAAAGAATATTTTTTCAAGCCACAGCAGAGTCGTGGATTTTTTAAAGAATATTTTTTCAAGCCACAGCAGAGTCGTGGATTTTTTAAAGAATATTTTTTCAAGCCACAGCAGAGTCGTGGATTTTTTAAAGAATATTTTTTCAAGCCACAGCAGAGTCGTGGATTTTTTATAGAATATTTTTTCAAGCCACAGCAGAGTCGTGGATTTTTTATAGAATATTTTTTCAAGCCACAGCAGAGTCGTGGATTTTTTAAAGAATATTTTTTCAAGCCACAGCAGAGTCGTGGATTTTTTAAAGAATATTTTTTCACAGCAGAGTCGTGGATTTTTTAAAGAATATTTTTTCACAGCAGAGTCGTGGATTTTTTAAAGAATATTTTTTCACAGCAGAGTCGTGGATTTTTTAAAGAATATTTTTTCAAGCCACAGCAGAGTCGTGGATTTTTTAAAGAATATTTTTTCAAGCCACAGCAGAGTCGTGGATTTTTTAAAGAATATTTTTTCAAGCCACAGCAGAGTCGTGGATTTTTTAAAGAATATTTTTTCAAGCCACAGCAGAGTCGTGGATTTTTAAAGAATATTTTTTCAAGCCACAGCAGAGTCGTGGATTTTTTATAGAATATTTTTTCAAGCCACAGCAGAGTCGTGGATTTTTTAAAGAATATTTTTTCAAGCCACAGCAGAGTCGTGGATTTTTTAAAGAATATTTTTTCAAGCCACAGCAGAGTCGTGGATTTTTTAAAGAATATTTTTTCAAGCCACAGCAGAGTCGTGGATTTTTTAAAGAATATTTTTTCACAGCAGAGTCGTGGATTTTTTAAAGAATATTTTTTCAAGCCACAGCAGAGTCGTGGATTTTTTAAAGAATATTTTTTCAAGCCACAGCAGAGTCGTGGATTTTTTAAAGAATATTTTTTCACAGCAGAGTCGTGGATTTTTTAAAGAATATTTTTTCAAGCCACAGCAGAGTCGTGGATTTTTTAAAGAATTTTTTTCAAGCCACAGCGGAGTCGGGGTTTTTTAAAGAATATTTTTTTAAGCCACAGCAGAGTCGTGGATTTTTTAAAGAATAATTTTTCAAGCCACAGCAGGGTCGTGGATTTTTTACAAAATATTTTTTCATACACAGCAGAGTCGTGGATTTATTAAAGAATATTTTTTCAAGCCACAGCAGAGTCGTGGATTTTTTAAAGAATATTTTTTCAAGCCACAGCAGAGTCTTGGATTTTTTAAAGAATATTTTTTCAAGCCACAGCAGAGTCGTGGATTTTTTAAAGAATATTTTTTCAAGCCACAGCAGAGTCGTGGATTTTTAAAGAATATTTTTCAAGCCACAGCAGAGTCGTGGATTTTTTTAAAGAATATTTTTTCAAGCCACAGCAGAGTCGTGGATTTTTTAAAGAATATTTTTTCAAGCCACAGCAGAGTCGTGGATTTTTTAAAGAATATTTTTTCAAGCCACAGCAGAGTCGTGGATTTTTTAAAGAATATTTTTTCAAGCCACAGCAGAGTCGTGGATTTTTTAAAGAATATTTTTCAAGCCACAGCAGAGTCGTGGATTTTTTAAAGAATATTTTTTCAAGCCACAGCAGAGTCGTGGATTTTTTATAGAATATTTTTTCAAGCCACAGCAGAGTCGTGGATTTTTTAAAGAATATTTTTTCAAGCCACAGCAGAGTCGTGGATTTTTTAAAGAATATTTTTTCAAGCCACAGCAGAGTCGTGGATTTTTTAAAGAATATTTTTCAAGCCACAGCAGAGTCGTGGATTTTTTAAAGAATATTTTTTCAAGCCACAGCAGAGTCGTGGATTTTTTAAAGAATATTTTTCAAGCCACAGCAGAGTCGTGGATTTTTTTAAAGAATATTTTTTCAAGCCACAGCAGAGTCGTGGATTTTTTAAAGAATATTTTTTCAAGCCACAGCAGAGTCGTGGATTTTTTAAAGAATATTTTTTCAAGCCACAGCAGAGTCGTGGATTTTTTAAAGAATATTTTTTCAAGCCACAGCAGAGTCGTGGATTTTTTAAAGAATATTTTTTCAAGCCACAGCAGAGTCGTGGATTTTTTAAAGAATATTTTTTCAAGCCACAGCAGAGTCGTGGATTTTTTAAAGAATATTTTTTCAAGCCACAGCAGAGTCGTGATTTTTTAAAGAATATTTTTTCAAGCCACAGCAGAGTCGTGGATTTTTTAAAGAATATTTTTCAAGCCACAGCAGAGTCGTGGATTTTTTAAAGAATATTTTTTCAAGCCACAGCAGAGTCGTGGATTTTTTAAAGAATATTTTTTCAAGCCACAGCAGAGTCGTGGATTTTTTAAAGAATATTTTTTCAAGCCACAGCAGAGTCGTGGATTTTTTAAAGAATATTTTTTCAAGCCACAGCAGAGTCGTGGATTTTTTAAAGAATATTTTTTCAAGCCACAGCAGAGTCGTGGATTTTTTAAAGAATATTTTTTCAAGCCACAGCAGAGTCGTGGATTTTTTAAAGAATATTTTTTCAAGCCACAGCAGAGTCGTGGATTTTTTAAAGAATATTTTTTCAAGCCACAGCAGAGTCGTGGATTTTTAAAGAATATTTTTTCAAGCCACAGCAGAGTCGTGGATTTTTTAAAGAATATTTTTTCAAGCCACAGCAGAGTCGTGGATTTTTTAAAGAATATTTTTTCAAGCCACAGCAGAGTCGTGGATTTTTTAAAGAATATTTTTTCAAGCCACAGCAGAGTCGTGGATTTTTTAAAGAATATTTTTTCAAGCCACAGCAGAGTCGTGGATTTTTTAAAGAATATTTTTTCAAGCCACAGCAGAGTCGTGGATTTTTTAAAGAATATTTTTCAAGCCACAGCAGAGTCGTGGATTTTTTAAAGAATATTTTTTCAAGCCACAGCAGAGTCGTGGATTTTTTAAAGAATATTTTTTCAAGCCACAGCAGAGTCGTGGATTTTTTAAAGAATATTTTTTCAAGCCACAGCAGAGTCGTGGATTTTTTAAAGAATATTTTTTCAAGCCACAGCAGAGTCGTGGATTTTTTAAAGAATATTTTTTCAAGCCACAGCAGAGTCGTGGATTTTTTAAAGAATATTTTTTCAAGCCACAGCAGAGTCGTGGATTTTTTAAAGAATATTTTTTCAAGCCACAGCAGAGTCGTGGATTTTTTAAAGAATATTTTTTCAAGCCACAGCAGAGTCGTGGATTTTTTAAAGAATATTTTTTCAAGCCACAGCAGAGTCGTGGATTTTTTAAAGAATATTTTTTCAAGCCACAGCAGAGTCGTGGATTTTTTAAAGAATATTTTTGCAAGCCACAGCAGAGTCGTGGATTTTTTAAAGAATATTTTTTCAAGCCACAGCAGAGTCTTGGATTTTTTAAAGAATATTTTTTCAAGCCACAGCAGAGTCTTGTATTTTTTAAAGAATATTTTTTCAAGCCACAGCAGAGTCGTGGATTTTTTAAAGAATATTTTTGCAAGCCACAGCAGAGTCGTGGATTTTTTAAAGAATATTTTTTCAAGCCACAGCAGAGTCTTGGATTTTTAAAGAATATTTTTTCAAGCCACAGCAGAGTCTTGTATTTTTTAAAGAATATTTTTTCAAGCCACAGCAGAGTCGTGGATTTTTTAAAGAATATTTTTGCAAGCCACAGCAGAGTCGTGGATTTTTTAAAGAATATTTTTTCAAGCCACAGCAGAGTCTTGGATTTTTTAAAGAATATTTTTTCAAGCCACAGCAGAGTCTTGTATTTTTTAAAGAATATTTTTTCAAGCCACAGCAGAGTCGTGGATTTTTTAAAGAATTATTTTTTTCAAGCCACAGCAGAGTCGTGGATTTTTTAAAGAATATTTTTTCAAGCCACAGCAGAGTCTTGGATTTTTTAAAGAATATTTTTTCAAGCCACAGCAGAGTCTTGTATTTTTTAAAGAATATTTTTTCAAGCCATAGCAGAGTCGTGGATTTTTTAAAGAATATTTTTTCAAGCCACAGCAGAGTCGTGGATTTTTTAAAGAATATTTTTTCAAGCCACAGCAGAGTCGTGGATTTTTTAAAGAATATTTTTTCAAGCCACAGCAGAGTCGTAGATTTTTTAAAGAATATTTTTTCAAGCCACAGCAGAGTCGTGGATTTTTAAAGAATATTTTTTCAAGCCACAGCAGAGTCGTGGATTTTTTAATGAATATTTTTTCAAGCCACAGCAGAGTCGTGGATTTTTTAAAGAATATTTTTTCAAGCCACAGAAGAGTCGTGGATTTTTTAAAAAATATTTTTTAAAGAATATTTTTTCTAGCATTACCAGTGTAGTGGATTTTTTTAAAGAATATTTTTTCTATCAGTACCAGAGTCTTGGATTTTTTTAAGAATATTTTTTAGGAGTACCAGAGTCGTGGATTTTTGAAGAATATTTTTTTCTAGCCGTACTAGAGTCGTGGATTTTTAAGGAATATTTTTTCTAGAAGTAACATAACCTTAGATTTTTAAAAATATATGTTTCTAGCAGTAACAGAGTCGTGCATTTTTAATTTGTTTTTCTATCAGTACCAGAGTCGTGGAATTTTTAAAGAATATTTTTATCAGTACCTGAGTCGTGGATTTTTTAAAGAATATTTTTTCTATCAGTACCAGATTTTTTAAAGAATGGATTTTTTAAGAATTTTTTTCCAAGCAGTAACAGAGTCGTGGATTTTTAATGAATATTTTTTTATCAGTACCAGTGTCGTGGATTTATTAAAGAATATTTTTTCAAGCAGTACCAGAGTCGTGGATTTATTAAAGAATATTTTTTCTAGCAGTACCAGGGTCATGGATTTTTTAAAGAATATTTCTTTCCAGCATTACCAGAGTGGTGGATTTTTTAAAGAATATTTTTCCTAGCAGTAACAGGTTCGTGAACTTTTTAAAGAATATTTTTTCAAGTTTTTCGTAAACTTTTTAAAAAATAGTTTCGCATGTAATTGCAGTGATATAATAATTATCTATTTAATATGAGCTGTCATTTAAGTTTTCAACTATTTATAACTCATCAACTA
Organism: Musca autumnalis; assembly: GCF_047663935.1. Lineage (NCBI taxonomy): Eukaryota > Metazoa > Arthropoda > Insecta > Diptera > Muscidae > Musca > Musca autumnalis. The sequence continues at coordinate 243,507,026 of NW_027411866.1, read as the reverse complement.
TATTTTCCATAACCAACTTAATGGCCCCTTTCTGCCGTATGTCCGACATGAGTGTGTGTACTGTTAATAATTCTAAAAATAATTTAAGTCCACTTTAGTAATTTACTTAAAAAGGGAAATTTCCATTTATAAAATCCATTCAGACATGATTCTCCATCTCTACCGCTCTCACACCCACACAATAAAAGGAAACCAAAAAACAGCTAAAATAGCCAAGTGTGTAGA